>NW_027248481.1:0-25000 GCF_031021105.1 Erythrolamprus reginae | reverse complement strand
AATTTCCGCCTAACTTCCCCCTAACAAGCAGGAAGAGGGAGATTATGATCCCGCTATATAGAGTGCTGGTGAGACCACATTTGGAATACTGTGTTCAGTTCTGGAGACCTCACCTACAAAAAGATATTGACAAAATTGAACGGGTCCAAAGACGGGCTACAAGAATGGTGGAAGGTCTTAAGCATAAAACGTATCAGGAAAGACTTAATGAATGTATAGTCTGGAGGACAGAAGGAAAAGGGGGGACATGATCGAAACATTTAAATATGTTAAAGGGTTAAATAAGGTCCAGGAGGGAAGTGTTTTTAATAGGAAAGTGAACACAAGAACAAGGGGACACAATCTGAAGTTAGTTGGGGGAAAGATCAAAAGCAACGTGAGAAAATATTATTTTACTGAAAGAGTAGTAGATCCTTGGAACAAACTTCCAGCAGACATGGTTGGTAAATCCACAGTAACTGAATTTAAACATGCCTGGGATAAACATATATCCATCCTAAGGTAAAATACAGAAAATAGTATAAGGGCAGACTAGATGGATCATGGGGTCTTTTTCTGCCATCAGTCTTCTATGTTTCTATGTTTCTAATTTTTAGTGATTTTTTTTAACTTCTGAGCATGCACAGAAGTAAAATTGTCCCTGTTCTGTCTGGCCGGATCAATTAATTAGAAAGCAAACCCACACCTGGTGGAAACATTGATCAAGCAAAAGTATCATTATTTACACAAAGTCCAGCAAGAAATAAGTGAATGCTAAGGCATTCCAGACTGACAGCATTCCCGGCCAGCTAGAGACATAAATCTTCCCTAATGAGGTGTCACTGGTATTTATCACTTCACTCAATGTTCAGGGCTTAACCAGCTTCTAGAAAAGCAGAAATCAAGAATCAGAGACAGTCTCTTGAAGCTCCGTTTTTATGATAAACGTCGCTTGCCACACCTCTTCCCCCATCAGCCTGTCCTATATGTACTGCTCAAAGAAATAAAGGGAACACTCAAATAACACATCCTAGATCTGAATAGAAACATAGAAACATAGAAGACTGATAGCAGAAAAAGACCTCATGGTCCATCTAGTCTGCCCTTATACTATTTTCTGTATTTTATCTTAGGATGGATATATGTTTATCCCAGGCATGTTTAAATTCAGTTACTGTGGATTTATCTACCATGTCTGCTGGAAGTTTGAATCATTGAAATATTCTCACTGAATACTTTGTTCTGTACAAAGTTGAATGGGCACAACAGCAGGTGAAATTGATTGTCAATCAGTGTTGCTTCCTAAGTGGGCAGTTTGATTTCAGAGAAGTTTGATTTTCTTGGAGTTATATCGACTTGTTTAAGTGTTCCCTTTATTTTTTTTGAGCAGTGTATATTGACATGGGGTGGCTAAATGTCCCATAGATCTAATCAATGTCTAGAACCCCTTCTAGAGAGATATTCATGCCTGGCTCTCATTCTTCCGACCCTCACATGTAAGAGAGAGTCCTCGATCGTCCTCTGATTCAGATAATACCCTAGCTGGAGGTTCTACAGTCTCTGGTGGTTCCCCAGTCTCCAATTCCCCTTCACTTTCACACTCAGACTCAGAGGGCAAGAACAGTGCCTGCGATGCCAGTATTCCCCCTTCTCCTGGTCCTCGAAATCCGTGACCAGCAGAACTGTACACGGACCACTCACTACAGTCCCTCTGCGCATGTGTGGAAGCAAAATCGCACTGGGGCAGGGGTAGGCAACGTTGGCTCTTCTATGACTTGTGGACTTCAACTCCCAGAATTCCTGAGCCGATCATGCTAGCTCAGGAATTCTGGGAGTTGATGTCCGCGTGTCATAGAAGAGACATCTTTGCCTACCCCTGTACTAGGGGATGTGTCTGTATGAGTGTAGGGAGCACGTATGTGTGTGAAATGTCACAATGCACACCATTAAGAACAGGTTAAGAGGAGCCTGCCCCTGAGTAGAAGGATGGTTCACAGAGGGAAAGACCGCATAGAGACTTTGAGGCCTAAGGTTTTACCTGCCATGGCTTGCAGTGATGGGAAGGCATGATAGGTCTTGGTATCCAGCTGACAGAGGCGGCGCCCAAAGGCCTGGCACAGGTGTTGAATCATGTTGGTGATGCGGGACAGGTGGTTGTTGGAGGTGCAGATAAAGGAGAAGAGGCACTCCACTGGGTCCTGCCGCAGCACCCGGACGCCTGGGGAAGAAACACAGAAACATAGAAGATTGACGGCAGAAAAAGACCTCATGGTCCATCTAGTCTGCCCTTATACTATTTCTGTATTTTATCTTAGGATGGATATATGTTTATCCCAGGCATGTTTAAATTCAATTATTGTGGATTTACCAACCACATCTGCTGGAAGTTTGTTCCAAGGATCTACTACTCTTTCAGTAAAATAATATTTTCTCGCGTTGCTTCTGATCTTTCCCCAACTAACCTCAGATTGTGCTCCCGTGTTCTTGTGTTCACTTTCCTATTAAAAACACTTCCCTCCTGGACCTTATTTAACCCTTTAACATATTTAAATGTTTCGATCATGTCCCCCCTTTTCCCTTCTGTCCTCCAGACTATACAGATTGAGTTCATTAAGTCTTTCCTGATACGTTTTATGCTTAAGACCTTCCACCATTCTTGTAGCCCGTCTTTGGACCTGTTCAATTTTATCAATATCTTTTTGTAGGTGAGGTCTCCAGAACTGAACACAGTATTCCAAATGGGGTCTCACCAGCGCTCTATAGAGCGGGATCACAATCTCCCTCTTCCTGCTTGTTATACCTCTAGGTATGCAGCCAAGCATTCTACTCGCTTTCCCTACCGCCTAACTGGACTGTTCACCCATTTTGAGACTGTCAGAAATCACTGCCCAATAATCCTTCTCTTCTGAAGTTTTTGCTAACACCGCCAGTACAATACTCAGATTGAAGATTCCTTTTCCTCAAGTGCATTATTTTACATTTGGAAACATTAAATTGCAGTTTCCATTGCGTTGACCACTTATCTAGTAAAGCTAAATCATTTGCCATATTACAGGAATATCAACCCTATTTAGTCATCGGCAAATAGAAAGATTCACTCAAGACTTTTTCCACCATCCTTTTTCTATCTTTCGTATCACTAGTCATGTACTTTAAGCTAAGGAATTCAGTTTTCCTCTGTGCTGAATTATTCTGGTTTCTGACTTCTGGATTTTCATGGTACCAGCTGTAAGCAGAGAGAGATCCCTGGGCAAGAAAGCCTCACCAATAAAGAAGAATATTTGTAGCTCTGGATTAAAATGAGGGGATGCTTGATGCTTCCTGAGCTTGGTTTTTTATTTTATCTATTTGCAGCTATAGGTTGCCCTTCTCCAATGGACTCAGGGCAGCTAGTTAACATCATCAGGGCAGCATTTTATTATCCACAGAGAAGGTAATAAAATGTCAGTAAGGAAACAAACTCGGCTCAGAGAATACTAAGGACCCTTCAAGAAAGACCACATTTTGCGGTCATTTGTCCGTCCGCTTTCAAATCTCCCCCTGCCAGACAAGAACAATGTATGTTCCCTAAAATACATAAAAATAAAGACATTTAAGAATTCAAATTCTGCACTCTTTAGATAAGACACACCTTTACCGCTGGTCGGTTACTCTCAACCCAATAAAACATCACTTACCATATTTTTCAGACTATAAAACGCACCGCTGTATAAGACGCACCAAAATTTCAAAGAGGTAAGAAAAAAATAATAATCCTCCCCAAGCTTCCAGAAGCACTCTGCAAGCCTCCCAAACCCTCTGCGCACCCTGCTTTTTGCAAAAACGTGGTCGTTTTTGCCTTCCCCCAGTCCCCTGGAGCATTCTACAAGCCTCGCAAACCCTCTGCGGACCCCATTTTTTGCAAAAACAGACCTATTTTTCACCCTTTTTTATGAAAACAGGCCATGCAGAGGATTTGGGAAGCCGACGGAGTGCTCCTAGGGGCTGAGAGAAGACAAAAACGCCTCCGTTTTTGTGAAAAGTGGCCCGTTTCCCACCCATTTTTTGCCAGAATTCGCAGAAGGTTTGGGAAGCCTGCAAAGTGCTCCTGGGGGCTGGAGGAAGGCAAAAACACCCCCATTTTCCCCCCTGTATTTTTTACAAAAACGGGAGTCTTTTTGCCTTCCCCCAGCCCCCAGGGACACTCTGCAGACCTCCCAAACCCTCTGTGCAGCCCTTTTTTGCAAGAATCAAGCCCATTATTTTTGCAAAAATGGGATGTGTAGGTGGGGCTTCAGGCGGCCAAAAATGGCTATATTCGGTGTATAAGACTCACTGACATTTCCACCCTCTTTAAGTGGGGGGAAAAGGTGCATCTTATACACCAAAAAATACGGTCGTTCTAGTTCCTGAAAACAATTGCTCACACACAAACTTGGATATTGTAGGATAGGATATCTTTTCATCACACACACACATATATATATACGTACAGTGGTTCCTCAACTTATGAACTTAATTTGTTCTGTGACCAGATTCTTAAGTAGAAAAGTTTGTAAGAAGAAGCAATTTTTTCCCATAGGAATCAATGTAAAAGTAAATAATGTGTGTGATTGGGGAAACCACAGAAAGGGTGGAGGCCCTGTTTCCTCCCAGGAGATTCCTAGAGAGGCCCCACGGAGGCTTCTCCATGCCTTTCCTGGCCCTGTTTCCTCCCAGGAGATTCCTAGAGAGGCCCCATGGAGGCTTCTCCCTGCCTTTTCTGGTTACAGATTTGGAAGCTCGGGTTTGTAGTGGAAAATGGTTCTTGAGAAGAGGCAAAAAAATCTTGAACACCCGGTTCTTATCTAGAAAAGTTTGTAGGTAGAGGCGTTGTTAGGTAGAGGAACCACTGTATTTTTATTGCTGCAGCACATCATTCTCTAGTGCTAGTTTGCCTACCTGGGAATTTAACACCTATTTCCCGGAAATGCGAATCAACGTAAGACCAACCCTGGTATAATGCAGATACGTTTACATGTAGCTGGAAATAGTCCTGGAGGATCTGAGAAGGAGTCAACCCGTCTGTTCCCCGAGCCAAAGGCAAAAGGCCGCCCGAACGCTCGCTGGTCCCGGGACGATTCGGTTCTGGCTGGGTTTGCTTCCTGCTCTTCTTCAGGGGAGGTTCAGTGAGGCCTTCTTCCTCTCGGCCGCCATCTTCCTTTTCCTCTTCATGCAAGGTGTACCAGAGATGTTCCTCAGATTGAGTGAGAGTCCAGACTCGTCCGGCCAACACGCCAGTCCAGTAGCCAGGGCTGGTTTCAGACCACCTGAGGGGGGGAGGCATCACAGGCTTGGTTAAGCAGCAGAAACAGCCAAAAGGGTCTCCTAAAAAGGCCATTCTTGAAACAGGCCATTTTGGACGGACATCACTTCATTCAGTTTATTTATTTATTTATTTATTTATTTATTATTTAGATTTGTATGCCGCCCCTCTCCGTGAACTCGGGGCGGCTCACAACAAAAATATACACAATTGTACAAATCCAAATAGATTCAGTAAATTTAAGTATTTAAAATAGTTTTAAAAAGGAACCCCACTATATGAACAAGCACACACACACACATACCATACATAAATTGTACGTGGCTGGGGGAGATGTTTCAGTTCCCCCATGCCTGACGACAAAGGTGGGTTTTAAGAACTTTACGGAAGGCAGGGAGAGTAGGGGCAGTTCTAATCTCCGGGGGGAGTTGGTTCCAGAGGGCCGGGGCCGCCACAGAGAAGGCTCTTCCCCTGGGGCCCACCAACCGACATTGTTTAGTTGACGGGACCCGGAGAAGGCCCACTCTGTGGGACCTAATCGGTCGCTGGGATTCGTGCGGCAGGAGGCGGTCTCGGAGATATTCTGGTCCGATGCCATGAAGGGCTTTAAAGGTCATAACCAACACTTTGAATTGTGACCGGAAATTGATCGGCAGCCAATGCAGACTGCGGAGTGATGGTGAAACATGGGCATACGTAGGTAAGCCCATGACTGCTCTCGCAGCTGCGTTCTGCACGATCTGAAGTTTCCGAACACTTTTCAAAGGTAGCCCCATGTAGAGAGCGTTACAGTAGTCGAATCTCGAGGTGATGAGGGCGTGAGTGACTGTGAGCAATGAGTCCCGGTCCAGATAGGGCCGCAACTGGTGCACCAGGCGTACCTGGGCAAACGCCCCCCTCGCCACAGCTGAGAGATGGTTTTCTAATGTGAGCTGTGGATCGAGGAGGACGCCCAAGTTGCGGACCCTCTCTGAGGGGGTCAATAATTTCCCCCCCAGGGTAATGGACGGACAGATGGAATTGTCCTTGGGAGGCAAAACCCACAGCCACTCCGTCTTATCCGGGTTGAGCTTGAGTCTGTTGACACCCATCCAGGCCCCAACAGCCTCCAGGCACCGGCACATCACTTCCACCGCTTCGTTGACTGGGCAAGGGGTGGAGATGTAAAGCTGGGTATCATCGGCATATTGATGATACCTCACCCCATGTCCTTGGATGATCTCACCCAGCGGTTTCATGTAGATGTTAAATAGCAAGGGGGAGAGGACCGACCCCTGAGGCACCCCACAAGGGAGAGACCTCGGAGCCGACCTCTGACCCCCCACTAACACCGACTGCGACCGGCCAGAGAGGTAGGAGGAGAACCACTGAAGAACAGTGCCTCCGACCCCCAGCCCCTCCAACCGGTGCAGAAGGATACCATGGTCAATGGTATCAAAAGCCTCTGAGAGATTGAGGAGCACCAGGACAGAGGATAAACCCCTGTCCCGGGCCCGCCAGAGATCATCCATCAACGCGACCAAAGCGGTTTCCGTGCTGTAACCGGGCCTGAAACCCGACTGCTGGGGACCTAGATAATCAGCTTCTTCCAAGGACCACTGGAGCTGGAGTGCCACCACCTTCTCGACAACCTTCCCCATAAAGGGAAGGTTGGAGACTGGACGATAGTTGTTAAGTACGGCTGGGTCCAGGGAGGGCTTCTTGAGGAGGGGGCGCACAAGCGCTTCTTTATAGAGTGATGGAAAAACTCCCCTCCCCAAGGAAGCGTTGGTAATCTCCTGGGCCCAGCTCCGTGTCACCTCCCTGCTGGCCGAGACCAACCAGGAGGGACACGGATCCAGTAGACAGGTGGCGGAACTCACAGCTCCAATGGCCTTGTCCACTTCATCAGGTGTCACCAGATCAAACTCTTCCCAGACAGGTGGACAAGTACGTGCCCCAGTCACCTCGACTGACTCGTTGTCAGTCGACTCTGTTTTACAATTGGATTCGAGGTCGGCCCGGATCTGAGCGACTTTATCAGCGAAAAACGTGTTAAACTCCTCGGCACTACTCTGCAAGGGCTCCCCAACTCCCCCCTGGTTAAGAAGGGAGCGGGTCACCCTAAACAGAGCGGCCGGGCGGGATTCCGCTGATGCAATCAAGGCGGCATGGTACGCGCATCTTGCCGCCTTGAGTGCCACTTTGTAAGTCTTAATAAAAGCTCTTACAAGTGTTCGATCAGATTCAGACCTACTCTTCCTCCATCGCTTCTCTAGACGTCTCTTTTGGCGTTTCAACTCCCGGAGCTCCTAGTTGAACCATGGGGCTCTACGGGGTCTAGCGCCACGGAGAGGTCGCAAAGGCGCAATCCAGTCAAGAGCCTCCGCAGCAGCCGTATTCCAGGCCTCCACAAGAGACTCCGCCGAACTGTGGATGAGTGCCTCTGGGATAACCCCAAGCGCCATCTGAAAGCCCTCTGGGTCCATCAGGGGTCTGGGGCGGAACATCTTCATTGGTTCCGCCTCCCTGCGGGGAAGGATTGGAGCCAGGAAGTCAAGCAGTAGTAGGAAATGGTCTGACCATGACAAAGGCAATGCTTCTAAGCCCCTTAGTCTCAGACCATTACTCAATTGCTCGGAAAGGAATACCATGTCAGGTGCGTGCCCTCCCTCGTGAGTCGGACCCTGTACTACTTGAGTCAGGTCCATGGCTGTCATGGTGGCCATGAACTCCTGTGCCAACCCAGAGGTTTCGCCGAGTGACGGCAGGTTGAAGTCCCCCAGGACAATGAGTCCGGGGAACTCCACTGCCAACCCGGCTACCTCCTCGAATAGCATAGGCAGGGCTTTTGACACGCAGCTGGGAGGCAGGTACGTGAGAAATAAGCCCACCTGGACCCCTAAGTCCAACTTCAACAAGAGAGACTCGCAACCCGCAATTTCCGGAGCAATGAGTCTACGCAGGCAAAGGCTCTCCCTGGCTATAATAGCCACTCCTCCCCCCCCTTCCCTGGGGTCGAGGTTGATGCCATATCTGAAACCCGGCTGGGCAAATTTCAGAGAGAGGAACACCTCCCTCCGGGCCCAGCCAGGTTTCAGTAATGCAAGCCAGGTCGGCCTCCTCATCCAGGATCAGGTCCCGGATGAGGAGAGCTTTATTTACCACCGACCTGGCGTTAAGCAGCAGCAACCTGAGTCCAGGGCCAGAGTTACACTCATCACCAGTACCCAAGATTGGGCTCACAGAGCCAGAACAAGGGACCGTTATTAAGCAACGGTCCCTCGTTCCCCTGGAACGGCTAGCTCTGTGGCCCCCGCCATATCTGCCTCTCCCCAGCAACACAGGGATATTCCGACCCTCTGCCCCCCCAGAGATCGGTGCCCCTTCCCCTCCCGCCTCTCCGGCGTCAGGTGGACCAAATATCTCATTCATATTATTCATACTATTCCCATTCACCCCTCCCCTGACATAACCCCACCCACTCCAGCCATCGCATTCATACCAATCATTCCTCCCATACATGTCATTACACCCACTCCAATTGTACATCAGTTAAACCCCCCAATTAATTAAAAATAGATTAAATATTGCTAATATGTAAGATATAAATACAAATCTAAGTAAGTTAATAAGATAAAAGTTAATAAGTTAATAAAACAGTATAAAAATAAAATATAAAATATAAAATCAGATCTTAATTGATATCAATCCTCGGTCAATCAACCCATCCAGGTCCGAAATTCTCTAGATCTTCCATATAGTCTCAGAGTCTTAAAAGTCTGCTGTGTTTTTTCTATAGTCTTGCCACTAGGAGGCGCAGTTCTTCCATGATCTTAATAGTTGAGGGGATGAGAAGATGATGAAAATAGGAAAATGGTGGAAGTGAAAGTGGTGAAGGGGGGGGGGGGGGATGACAGTAATGACAAAATAGGAATTAAACAATAAACAATATCCCCAGTCTAATTAGCCATGATGATTCTAGGCAGTTACAATGGGATTAATAAAAGGGGATTATGACCTTTTTCACACATTCATTCATTCATTCATTAATTTAATACATCTGTATGCCGCCCACTCCCTGTTCTGCCGGCGTGTCCCAACCGCCCGTAATTACAGGGTAATTGGGCCAAAAAGACACACACCACACGACAGAAGGAAAACCAAAAGTCTTTATCAACAGAAAAGCAGAAAAAACTCCCTTCTTAAATGTCAAAGGGATTTTCTGGTACACACAAGGCATGGGTTGAATGCAATCCAATTTCTCACCCAGTAACTGGGAAATTGAGTCCAATTCCAAAGTCCAGAAAATCCACACACAATCTTGAACAGGGAAACAGCAAAACCACGATCTTGACGAAACTAAGAATCAGATAAACTTCCACGAGGCTAAATCAGCACGCTGCTCTTTTTTTCTGTAGCACTAATTACAGCAGCCCAACCACAGGTGGCCTCACTTATCTCCTGTAATAATCCTTCAATTGTTCTCTCCTATGCATCACTCTATGCATGCGTGGGTTTGTCATATGTTCTTGTTCAGAATCCAGGGATGATAAGGATGATTGATCTCCTCCTGGGCTGTCTGCCAAACTCCCCTCTTCCCTGCTACTCATGCTTCCTTCGTCAGAGGAGGCTTCGTCGGGAGATTCTATCGGGAGCAAAACAGGCCTGTGGCATGTGGATGTTTCCCCCACCTCCACATCCACATTCCTTGGGGCAGGAGCTGGGCCATAGCCAACCACAACACTCCCGAAGGACTGTTGAAGCATCCCCATGGTCACATGATCAAGATACACCCATATATCATCATCACTCCGTGAGCTGCATTGGCTACCGATAGGTCTCAAAATGCAATTTAAAGCGTTGGCTAGCCACTTTAAAGCCCTACATGACTTAGGACCAGATAATTTACAGGCCCGTCTCCTGCGTCACGTATACCAGCGGCCAGTTAGTCGGTCTTCTCCAGATCCTGTCAGCCAAGAAATGTCACCTGGCGGGGCCTAGAAGGGCCTTCTCTGTGGCAGCTCTGGTCCTTTGGAACCAATCCCCCTGGAGATTCATACTGATCCCCACCATCCTGGCCTTTAGAAAGGTTTTAAAAACATACCTTTGCCAGAAGGTCTGGGGCCATTGAGCGTGAACATTCTGCTCGGGCAGATACTGTATTATGATTGTGACAGGGGTTTTAGAATTTGGGGTTTTACGGTTATGATTATAATTTTTGTATTGACTTTTATCTTGTAAGCTGCCCATGAGTCCCCTGGAGAAGGGCGGTTTAGAAATTTGATTAAAATAAAATAAATAAAATAAAATAAAATAATAAAGTAAAGTAAAATAAATAAATCTAAATAAAGTAAGTAAGTAAGTAAGTAAGTAAGTAAGCAAGTAAGTTAGTTCTTGGCAACAGACTCATGATGGCTAGGCTGCCAAGGGTTAGGGCGTCTATACTGGTAAGTGCTATTTGTTGAATCATCAACGTATGGTCGTGCCAAATCCTCGGTTTAAGTCTGTTCCTGTCCTCGACTCACTACCGCACTGGCTGCTGCTACAACCTGATTGGTTGAAGCGCAGGCAGCCTGAGCGCGGGAGAATAAACATTTCCTTTTTTAAAAAAAATAATAATATTT
Organism: Erythrolamprus reginae; assembly: GCF_031021105.1. Classification (NCBI taxonomy): domain Eukaryota; kingdom Metazoa; phylum Chordata; class Lepidosauria; order Squamata; family Dipsadidae; genus Erythrolamprus; species Erythrolamprus reginae. Next base: position 14,131 of record NW_027248481.1, on the reverse strand, counting down.
ACATATATAAACAATACAAACATACACACACAACTAAAACTCACAATAAACACCAGGCGGGTGTGCAACAAGTCTGTATAGCAATATTAACTATGTACATTCTCTACTGCCTATGTTAAATAGCAATTAATAATTAATAATAAGCAAAACATAAATAGAAAAAAGATAATAATCCTAACTAATATAGATATCTTACTCTCCTTTATACATTACACTTTGTCACCAGGTAATTTTCCTTTGTACTTTAACAATTTAGACGGTATGGCCTTTTTTCAAACCAACGATAGAATAAATCCCAGCAGTTATAAAATGAAGATTCTTCTTTATTTTTTAATTCTAATGTTAGCTTAACCATTTCTGCACAGTATGTAATTTTCTCCAGAATCTGCCCTTCCTGTGGGATTCCTTCGTTCTTCCACATTTGTGAGTAAGCTGAGGATAAACATTTCCAATTGATTCAGGGTTTGACAGCTTCCCTATAAAAGAGAGCCAAGAATTGCCCAGTTCAATCTTGAACTACATATATTTATCTATTCTATTCTATCTATTCTATTTAATTATATATTATACACCGCTCAAAAAAATAAAGGGAACACTTAAACAACACAATATAACTCCAAGTCAATCAAACTTCTGTGAAATCAAACTATCCACTTAGGAAGCAACACTGATTGACAATCAATTTCACATGCTGTGGTGCGCATTCAACTTTGTACAGAACAAAGTATTCAATGAGAATACACAATTCAATGTGTTGGTTATGACCTATAAAGCCCTTCATGGCATCGGACCAGAATATCTCCGGGACCACCTTCTGCTGCACGAATCCCAGCGAGCGATTAGGTCCCACAGAGTCGGCCTTCTCCGGGTCCCGTCGACTAAACAATGTCGTTTGGCGGGCCCCAGAGGAAGAGCCTTCTCTGTGGCGGCCCCGACTCTCTGGAACTAGCTCCCCCAGAGATTAGAACTGCCCCTACCCTCCTGGCCTTTCGTAAACTCCTCAAAACCCACCTTTGTCGTCAGGCATGGGGGAATTGAGATACTGTATCTCCCCTGGGCCTATATAATTTATGTATGGTATGTTTGTAGGTATGTCTGCTTAAAAATGGGTTTTTTTAACTATTTTAAATTTTAAATTGTATATTATTAGATTTGTTATGAATTGTTTTATTGTGTTGTGAGCCGCCCCGAGTCCACGGAAAGGGGTGGCATGCAAATCTAATAAATGAATAAATAAATAAACAAACAAACAAATATTTCATTCATTCTGATCTAAGATGTGTTATTTGAGGGTTCCCTTTATTTTTTCTGAGCCATATATATTATACATTATATATATATTATTTGTTTGTTTCTGTCTTTGTTTGTTTGTGACATTTATATGTCATCCAATTCCAGTAGGATTCTGGTTGGCTCACAATACTGTAATCACATATATTCCTTTCGACTGCAGCCATCTCTCTCAGGTTCTCTCTCAATACAATAGAAGCAGGAAGAGAATTCAGGGAGCAGTGCCCAGGGAGAAGGATTTGCAGCTCAAGGCTTCGGCTCCATGAAAGCCAAGGAGATTAACATGCATAAAACAAGGAGTTGAAGAGGACCTAGTGGATTCCACTGATCAATTTTGCGTAGAAGAATTACAAGGGCGTTTTTAATATTGTGGCTGGGGGGGAGGGGTGTTAGGGAGAAAAGAGGCAGCACCATTAGCAAAAGTGGTATTTTGCAAAGTGGTATTTTGCTCCCTCCCCTCCATTAAAAAAACCCAACAACCTAAGGAGTGCCACCTCCCCTTTTTGTTTGCAAAAAGAAAGATGGATTTTTGATCCTTCTTACAAGTGGTAACGTGAAAGGAATCACTGCGGATTTTACTTGGCTAAACCTTACCATATATATACAAACAAACAAACAAACAAACAAACAAACAAACTAGATAGATAGATAGATAGATAGATGATAGATGATAGATAGATAGATAGATAGATAGATAGATAGATAGATAGATAGATAGATAGAGATAGAGATGGAGATAGATTAGTTAGTTAGTTTGTTTATTTGTTAATTATTTTATTCAACTTCTATGCCGCCCAATAGGACTAAGGGCGGCTTACAACAATATAAACATTACAAAGACAAATTTAAAAAGTCAAATGAACAACTAAACTATAAAATCTTAATTAAAAACCCACAATCCCATTAACATGCATACATAACATTCATACAAACAGAAGGGGGCGGTGCTCGTCTTCCTTTCTCTTACAAATGGGGGCACAATAATAATAATGATAATAATAATCAAAAGGATTGGTGGTTGCGGGTGATGGGAAAAGCCTGCAGGAGCATTGCTTGCAATTATTATTATTTCATTATTTATCTGGACTTATATCCCGCCCCACTCCCAATGGACTCTGGGCGGCTTACAACCAAATACACATAAAATATAATATAAAAGCATCTAAAAACAGAATATTTGCATCATTACGAAGAGAGCCTGGCCAGCATCTCTCGCTCTCCCCGCACCCCATGTCTATTCTTTCTAGCGGCGAGTCTTTTCTGCATGCATTGAAAAGCTCCCTTTATCACCGGGGCCCTCCATTGCACCTCAAAGCTGCACAATCTTGGGGCGTAGCCAGGGGGAAAGAAAGGCAGCAAACTCAAAAATTACTACGGACGAGAAGCCGCCCAATGGGCGACGGCGATGCAAAGAAAGAAAGAAGGAAAAGAAAGAAAGAAAAAAAGGGCCAAGGGGCAAATTCAAGGAGGGGAAAGCTTTTGGGGGGAAAGGGTTGCAGTTCCTGGCTGGGAGCCACCAGGGGGCGCACTAACCGGAAGGTCTGCCCGCCACAGAGTACCAGGTCGAGGCGGAGTTCGGTGCGCGGGCAAGGCAGGGAGCGCCAGGGAGTCGCTCGAGGCAGCTGAGTCGGCCGGGGGTTCATGGTGCGCCTTCTGCCGTCGCTGTCCTTAGGGAGGAGGCGAGAATGAGCGCGCTCCGGCCGCACCAGTTGGGCGCACCAACCCCGTACCTCCCGAGTCCGTACAATCACCATAGAGAACGGCCCCTGGATTTAGAGGAGGGGCCGCGCAGGGGTAGAGCGGGGCAACCGCTTTCCGCTCTAGACTGCGAGAAGGAGGGTCTTTGTGGTCTGTTTGGGCGGAAGCCCGGGTCTTTGGGCACAGGACAAATGCGTCCTGTCCGCCGGTTAAGGCTGGATAGAGGCGTTGAAAAGGGTCTTTTGTACGTTACAAGGCGGAAGTGGCCCCTTCAGGGGAGAACGGAAATTGAGCTACCATTACCTGGGCTGCTAAAATCAGGATAATCAGTACAGTGGTAGCATTAATATTCCTTGAAGTGGGTACTTTTTGCTATAATAGTTCCAGACAGAAAACTACTACTACTATTCAATTATTGTTTTATTTCAACATACATACAAGGTGTCAGAATGTTACATTTAAATATATTACAGGGTTAAATAAAGTTCAGGAGGAAAGTGTTTTTAATAGGAAAATGAACAGAACAAGGGGGCACAATCTGAGGTTAGTTGTGTTCTGCCGGCGTGAAGCAACGGGAGAAAATACTATTTTACTAAAGGAGTAGTAGATGCTTGGAATAAACCTCCAGGAGATGTGGTTGGTAAATCCCCAGTAGCTGAATTTAAACATGCCTGGGATGAATCCATCCTAAAATAAAATACAGGAAATAGTATAAGGGCTGGATGGACCATGAGGTCTTTTTCTGCCGTCAATCTTCTCTATTTCTATGTTACAAAACACTGTTAGTTCTTTTTTAGAAACTTCAGAATTAAGATTATAATTTAATAATCCCGCAATCTAAGAATTCATAGATTACCAAAAGCTATATCACGAAAGATGAACAAGGTAGAATAAAGACTGCAAAAATGATGGTGGCTTATCATTCTACAAACATTCTTGGACATGTTCATGAATCTGCTTCAGGACTAGAACCTATTAAATTAATCTCACATTTGGAGAACAAATAGCATTATTATTTTATTCACAAAAACAGTAATATACAGCAAACGAGATTTATATGCTGGATTTCGTATCGCAATATCACAAGTCGAACACTTTCCAATTGTCTAGGACTGTCAGATGTATTTTCGTATGATGCACGCAGATCCAAGTACGGTGGCCTTTTGCAACTGACAGATCGTGATTTTGTCAATGTTTATTGTTTTCAAATGCTGGGTGAGGTCTTTTGGCACAGCACCCAGCATGCCAATTACTACTGGGACCACCTATACTGGTTTATGCCAGAGTTGTTAAGTTCGATTTTAAGATCTTGATATTGGCTAATTTTTTCTTGTTTTTCATCAATTCGACTTTCACCTGGTATGGCGACATCAATGATCTACACTTTTTTCTTTTCCACAATTGTGAGGTTAGGTGTATTGTCTTGTCAGTTTGAATTCGAAAATCCCAAAGTATTTTGGCATGTTTGTTTTCAACTACTTTTTCAGGTTTATTATTTATCATCATCATCTCTTATTCATTAAACATAAAACTCAATCAACTGAACATTTTAAAAAGTGTCACAAATACCACTGACTAGTGCTAACTGATCAATGCTGGGTCATCTGCAAACTACAGTAGTTTAACAAATTGATAGTTAGAGATGCAGTCATTGGTATAGAGAAAAGTGGAGAGAGCACACAGCCTTGCGGGTGACTGCTAATTGTATAGGTATCTGATGTAATTCTGCTTAGCTTCATCTGCTGCTTCCTGTTTGTTTATGATCCACTTACGAATGTGTTTAGGTACCGCTAGCTGGTTCAGCTTAGAAGAGTGTCTGGAATGATGGCATTAAATGCTGAACTTAAGTCTACAAAGAGGACCCTTGTGTAGGTCTTTGGACATTTAAGATGCTGTAGGATGTAGTGCAGAGCCATATTAACAGCCCTCTGACTGATATGATATGATCAATCCTGTAATGGCTTTGCTGGCTGAGGAACTCTGGGAGTTGAAGTCCATAAGTCTGGTTGGATACCCTGGTTTAGATCATTTTCTAAAGACTCTTGGGGGGGGGGGATTAAAGCTGTCTTCTAAAATACAACAAATAAAGTGACTGCAATAGAAAGAAGGGTAGGTGCAATATCTTAATATTGGGTGAAATGAATCGATTTGACAATAATCTCTCCAAAACAATTAATTAGAAGCTACAGTATTTCTTAACAAAATACCGTATACATATTTAGCACTACTGGTCTAAACTGTGTCTTTATGAACTGAAAACCAAGTTCTGCTGCTAAAATTTTCAAGGTCTAACTCTGCAATCTGTCTGGGTGGGAAAAGCTTCCAGAATAATTTGCTGGTGTTCCTTTTCAGCCCTTTGAAGGAAAAAATGAAGTTTGAGTGCAGTAAACTAAAATGCAAGAAATAATTGAAAAAAATTCCTTACCCAATTTTTCTACAAAGCCAATCCCCATTATCATTTCTAAGTATGAAATCTTACATATACTGTTAATGTTCTATGAACAATGGTGATGCCAATCCTAATAACAGGGTAGTAAAGATAGTTTAATGATTAATTGGCTTAGGACCAGATTATTTATGGGACCGTCTTCTGCCTCATATGTCCCAGCAACCAATTAGGTCACACAGAGTTGGCCTACCCAGAGTCCCATCGGCCAAACAATGCCGGCTGGTGGGACCATGGAGGAGAGCCTTCTCTGTTGCGACCCCAGTCCTCTGGAACCAATCCCCCCCAGAAATTCATACCACCCACACTCTCCTTGCCTTCTGAAAAACCTGGGGCCGCTGAACAATTGCTCTCCTCTGGTAGGTATGGGTGATGACTGTTGTTTTATTGGGCTTTAATCTTTCTATCTGTTCTTATTTTATGTATTGGGGCATTTTAATTTTTGTCACAATTTTACTGTTGTAAGCCGCTCTGACCCTACTAGGGCGGCGGAAGGAAGGAAGGAAGGAAACGAAGGAAATAGGAAGGAAGGAAGGAAGAAAATAGGAAAGAAGGAAGGAGAAAGGCAGGAAGGAAAGAAGGAAGGAAGAAAAAAGAAAGGGAGGGAGGGAGGCAGGAAGGAATTGAAACCAAGCAAAAACAACAAAGAGCCAGCATATCTTCTCCTGAGAACAGAACAGCCCATAAATTCCATTATCCTTTCAGTAAACAGGATTTAAAAAGAAAAAAAAAAAGCAAGCAGTCCACTTGGTTCCAAAAGAGCCATTTTATTTTCTAAGAATCAATAGAGATCTTTTTTTTTCTCCAAAATAAATACAAGTACAAATGCCCACCCGGCTGCAGCAGAAAGAGCCGGGTTTCTACAAGGTGTGGGGAGGGGGCGGGGAGAGGAGGTCGAGGGAGATTCCAAAAAAGCTAATAGTATCAAAATGTGCAAGTGAGAAGACGACGGCGGCCCTGCTCTGCAGAGTGTCGGAAGGGCTGGGCCGAGGAAAGGCTGATGGATCTGGACAGGTGCTATGATGCAGGGAAACGGGGGTGGGTGGGGGGCAGACTCTGTATGTTGGGTGGTACGGAGCAGCCCATAATAATTTACATTCTCCCACTATTATACAGTATCTTACAAAAGTCTGAAGACCCCCAGAGAGTTAGGGGTGCTGCGTAGGCAGCTGGGTATTGCTCGTGCAGCTGGTTCAGGGGGCGATTCCAGGCATGGGACAAGGAAGGGCAGGCTGGCACAAGAGGTAGGCTTTGCCCACGTGGAGGGCGCGGTGCTCTGCGGGTGTGCCCAGCACACTGGAGGAGCGGTCGGGTGCCCTGTGCGTGTCCCTGCAGCAGCCAGGCTTCCCAAGGCTGGAGCTCCCGGCTCCCTTCTCCCGTACAGTCCGGCTGCACTGAGTGAGCACCCAGGTAGGCGGGAGCCCCTCGGAGGGTCAGTCGCTCTCGCTGGAGTCGCTGGTCTGCTCGCCTTGCACCTTGTTCCGGTGCTGCATGGCTCGGTGGTAGGCGATCTGGACAGACTTGCGGATGTTGGACTTGCGGCCTTCCAGCATCTTCTCCTTATCCAGGTCCTGGTTGACGCCGAGCGGCACGAGTTTGGTGCGGGGCAGCCATTGCCTGAAGGGATGGAAATGGCCATGAAATGTCACTAGGGCAGGCCTGAGGGCAGGCGGTTTTTTGGCTTCACGTGCTGAGAGGATGTGTGTGCTAGCATACGTGCACAAACCCACAACCGTTCCTCCCGCCCGACACCCTCTGCACACCATCCGCCCCCGCACATGAAGCCTGGAGTGGTGAAAAAAACACCCGATGGGCAAACCGGAAGATTGGAAAAATGGACTTCCTGTTTGCATGTTGTGCTGTTTTTTACACTCTGGGCCTTCCGGAAGTGCGAAAAACAGCACCACGGGCAAGCAGGAAGTCTGTTTTTCTGAACTTCCGGTTTGCCCGCTGGGCGATTTTTCACACTCCAGAGGGCGAAACGGTCTTCTCCAGGGCCGAAAATCAGCTGGCCAGCGGGCACATATGTGCTAGAGCTGACATAGGGCAACGCCTCGTGTGCCCTCCGATATGGCTCCGCTTGCCACCTGTAGCATGCGTGTCATAGGTTCGTCATCATGGCACTAGAGCTTGGTTCACTGCCAAAACAAGAGGGCTATTCTGCCCCCCCCTTGCTCCCGCTCTTCCTCTCAATGAATTCAGTTCCCCCAGCCTCAGTGGAGCTCTGTCCCTTCCTTGTAGCTTTTGGTACCTGGGAACAGGTGAACTTCTGCCCTTACCAAGTGCGTTTGTTGTCGAAGAAGAGGACCAGGTAGAGATGCTCACGTGCTTCCTGAGTCATTTGCTCTCCCAGCTTCAGTACCTCCAAGGGGGGCACAGGAATGGGGACACCGTGGTGGAACATCCCTTCCCGGGGCATCTTCGGATCAATGATCTGGCAAGAGCAGGAGGGAAAAGATCAGGCATTGGGGTGGGGGAGCCATCTCCACGATGTGCGGTTAAGAAGAGGTTTGCAGAAAAGCAGATAAAAAGGAAACAGATCCAGATTATATGTACAGTGGTACCTCTACCTAAGAGTCCTCTAGATAAGAACCGGGTGTTCAAGATTTTTTTGCCTTTTCTCAAGAACCATTTTCCACTTACAAACCCGAGCCTCCGAAACTGTAACCGGAAAAGGCAGGGAGAAGCCTCCGTGGGGCCTCTCTAGGAATCTCCTGGGAGGAAACAGGGCCGGAAAAGGCAGGGAGAAGCCTCTGTAGGGCCTCTCTAGGAATCTCCTGGGAGGAAACAGGGCCGGAAAAGGCAGGGAGAAGCCTCTGTGGGGCCTCTCTAGGAATCTCCTGGGAGGAAATGGCCTCCACCCTACCTGTGGTTTCCCCAATCTCACACATTATTTGCTTTTACATTGATTCCTATGGGAAAAATTGCTTCTTACAAACTTTTCTACTTAAGAACCTGGACACGGAATGAATTAAGTTCATTCCTGCAGCAAAGGATTGGGAATGTGGCATCGTAGATAGAAAGTCATTGTGGAAACACTCCGTTATGAACTCTAATTTGATCAGAGTTCACCAAGTAGTTTTTGTCTGTTACTTACAGAAAATGGGTCTCCTAAACTCTTAACTTTCAGAGATTTCTTCTTCCACACAAACAAATTTCTCATTCCTTATCACCTTTCCCCAGTCTAATTCAGATACACTAGTTCCCATCGCCTCCAGCTGCCATAATGATGGGAATTGTAATTGCAGAAGGAAAAAAAAATCAAATCTTTAGGGAGACTGCTGCGTGTGTGGAAACGTGCCAAGAATTCTGCAATACTGCAGTGACAAGCCTCAGATTTTGTGCGTAGGAAAAATAATTGCCACTCTGCTGTTTCTATTAGGATTGTCCTTAGGCTAGGAGGTTCTGAGTTATGCAAGATATATTGTTTATATGAACATTGCAAATGCACTGTTCAGCAAGGACGGTATGGAATGGTTTTCGGCAGGGCCAAATCCACAGAATAATGTTTTTCAACCTTGGCAACTTGAAGATCCCAGTGACCGATAAGGTCCCACCCAGAGTTGGGACTAAACAATGTCATTTGGCAGGCCCCAGGGGAAGAGCCTTCTCTGTGGTGGCCCCGGCCCTCTGGAACCAACTCCCCCCGGAGATTAGAACTGCCCCCACCCTTCCTGTCTTTCGTAAACTACTTAAGACTCACTTATACTGCCAGGCATGGGGGAGTTGAGACACTTTTCCCCCAGGCTTTTTTATACTTTCTTTTATGTTTGGTATGAATGTTGCTGTTTGGTTTTTAAGTAATGATAGGGTTTTATATGTTTTTAATGTTAGATTTGTTCCACTGTTATATTGTTTTTATTGCTGTTGTGAGCCACCCCGAGTCTTCGGAGAGGGGCGGCATACAAATCAAATCAAATCAAATCAATAAATAAATAAGTAAGATGTGTAGACTTCAACTCCCAGAATTCCCCAGCCACTTGCCAAGTTTGAGTTAAACCCTGCCATAAACGTCTGTAGAGATTATCGGTCATCCAGGTCATGGTTGTCCCAAAGGTGCTTTTTTTAGGAGACAACTGGATTCTCTTGGTTTTTTTCCTTTTGAAAAGCAAAAGATATGAAGCTAAATGGCTTTAAAAGAAAGGATAGGGTCTACAATTGATGGAACAGAAGAAATACCTAATTAATTCAAGACTATATCATATATTATTTTAAAATTGTATATAATAGAGATATGAAATATGTTCTTTTTTCCTTTAATATGATCTAATTAACAAAGGGTTTTCACCAGAGACTTCTAACAAGAGCGGAGCGACTACTGTATAGCTCTTTTTTGTTATATGTTTTGTTGTTCTTCTATGTATGTATGTTTTGTCTTGTTTTTGAAAATAATACAATTTATAAAAAAATATTTTTTTAAAAAAAGGAAAAAAGCCAAAGTTGCGTTCTGAAAATGCACCTTTGGGACCTACCATGAATTCTACATTTGAGGTCTCAAATCTCAAACTTTCTGGTCTTTACAGTCTAGCCCAGTGATGGCAAACCTTTTTCCCCTCAGGGGCCGAAAGTGCGTGCATGCGGGCTATCGTGCATGCGCGAGTGCCCATACCCATAATTCAATGCATGGGGAGGGCAAAAACAGGTTCCGCTTCCCTCCCGGAGGCCCTCTGGAGCCAGAAACAGCCTGTTTCACAATTTCTGGTGGGCACATGTTTCACCCTCCCCAAGCTCCAGAGGCTTCCATGGAACTGGGGCAGGGTAAAAATGGCCCACCCCCACGGAGGCTCTCTGGAAGCCAAAAACGCCCTCCCAGAGCCTCTGTGCTAGCCAAAAATCAGCTGGTGGCACACACATGCACATTGGAGCTGAGCTAGGGCAACGTCTTGCATGCCAGCAAATATGGCTCCGCATGTCACCTGTGGCACCCGTACCATAGATTTATCATCATAATATTGTTTTTATTGTTGTGAGCCGCCCCGTGTCTTCAGAGAAGGGCGGCATACAAATCTAATTAATAATAATGATAATAATGATAATGATAATAATAATAATCATAATCATCATCATCATCATCACCATCGGTCTAGCCCTACCCTGCTCCCTTGAGATAATGGTGGGCACTTTCCATTGCTTCTGCCTATCTTCTAAGGAGGAAGCTCACCTGGTGTGTTTCGCTCTAAACTTCTGGTTCTTCAGTTCCCATAGCCTACTAATTTTCTGGTGAGAGGCAAAAGCGACACAATTGTTGTAATGCCATCTCCTGGTCATATCATTATATGCTATCAAGCAATTTTGGACTCCTAGCAACCATGCAGATAGATCTTCACCTGGCCATAAGGCGCCATTTAATTTTGAAGAATCAGCATTGCTCTACCACCCTCTTGAGGAGATAGATCGATTTCAGAAGAGATTAAAAAACCACACTTTAGAAAAAATATAGTAATTGTTTTTTCTACTCTGAACATTGTAAAAATGCAGTGATTCAGGATCTAAGCTACAAGGACAGATAATTTACAATATAAAACAAGGAGAAAGTGAAAAATGGGCGTGCCATCGCGTGCCAGGAGTGATGTGTGTGTTTGTGTGCCAAGCGCACATGCATGGGGGGACATGGAATTATGGGTGAGGTTCGCCATCACTGACCTAGGGTATCTTTTGAGGTTACCCATGCCTAGCAGAAGTTCATATTCAAACCCAAGCCCTTGGAAAGGCAGGAAGGCTGCAGGATTGTGAATACTAGCTGGCTTTTCACAACCAGACAAGTTCACTCTTTGGATCTGCGTGTCAAGCTGTAATGTATTTCTTTCGACTTTCTAGTCCAATGAATACTCGGCGATGGCTGCTCCATCACTGAAGGCTTTCAAGAAGAGACTGGACAGTCATTTGTTTGAAATAGGGTCTCCTGCTTTGAAGAGGGGTTTGGACTAGAAGACCTCCAAGGTCCCTTCCAACTCTGTAATTCTATTATTCTGATAATTCCCACTCTCTTTCTCTCACACTCAGAGATGCATTACAAATATATACACTCACCAGGTACATATAAATTAGGTAGGTAGGTAGGTAGATAGGTAGATTGAGAGAGAGAGACAATAGATAGATAGATAGATAGATAGATAGATAGATAGATAGATAGATAGATAGATAGATAGAGATGATAGATACATAATGGATAGATAGGTAGATATATAATAGAGAGGGATGATAGATAGGTAGGTAGGTAGATGATAGAGAGAGAGATGATAGGTAGGTAGGTAGGTAGATGATAGAGAGAGATAATAGATAGATAGATAGATAGATAGATAGATAGATAGATAGATAGATATGATAGATATGATAGATAGATAATGGATAGATAATAGATAGATAGGTAGATAGATAATAGAGAGAGATGATAGATAGATAGATAATGGATAGATAGGTAGATAGATAATAGAGAGAGGGATGATAGGTAGGTAGGTAGATGATAGAGAGAGAGATAATAGATAGATAGATATATGATAGATAGATAGAGATGATAGATAGATAATGGATAGATAATAGATAGATAGCTAGATAGATAATTGAGAGAGATGATAGGTAGGTAGGTAGGTAGATGATAGAGAGATAATAGATAGATAGATGATAGATCAATGATAGATAGATAGATGATAGAGAGGGAGAGATAATAGATAGATAGAGAGAGAGAGATGATAGATAGATAGATAGATAGATAAATAGATAGATAGATAGATAGATAGATAGATAGATAGATAGATAGATAGATAGATAATGGATAGATAATAGATAGATAGGTAGATAGATAATAGAGAGAGAGATGATAGGTAGGTAGGTAGATGATAGAGAGAGATGATAGATAGATAGATAGATAGATAGATAGATGATAGAGAGATAATAGATAGATAGATAGATAGATAGATAGATAGATAGATAGATAGATAGATAGATATTATAACCTACCAAAGCTGGATAAGATGGGTAACCCCGGCATTTGGCCCACACTAAATCCAGTGCATCCAAAGGAGAATCTTCGTCTTCAGAGAGCCAGCCGGCTGATCGGCTGATACTCTTCGGACCACTGCACAAAGAGGAAAGGGAAAAGGGAAGGGAGGGGTTCTGTGCCATCCTTTTGCCAACCCAGCCCTGGTGGGGGGAACCAGAAGGCATCGGCTATCCTGTACTCACTGCCATGGCCCACACCTCGGCCGGTGCCCACCGAATAGGATTCGTTTTCTGTCCCCGACGTGTCTTCGCTGCTGTCCTCTGGGAAATTCACCCGGGAGAAAGAAGGCTTCCCTCTACCTTGCTTGGAAGGAGTAGTGCTACAAGGGAGGAATCATTGTCTTAGAGGTGGCATCAAATCAAATTGTCCCAGAGAAGCGTCAAATCACAACAAAGGAGCTGAAAGGAAGGACGGCTGCCGGAGGAGTCAAAGCTGAGGGTAAGGGAGCCCAGAAAGCCCTCTGTGAACTTGGCACAGGAACAACAACAACAACAACAAGGCCTCCCAAGCAATGGAGGGAGAACGTGAGGAAGCTGGATGAACAGGGCGAGTCTGAAGAACCTTTAATCCAGTACCTTGTTTCCCAGGTTGGCCATGCAAAGAAGTCTAGGAAGTAAACAGTGACCCCTCATTTTTCACGGGGGATGCGTTCCAAGACCGTTCCAAATTCCCGTGAAGTAGAGGAAAGATATTGTTTTATGCATTTAATGAGTATTTGGACTTCCACCCTTTGCATTAAACAGTCATTCTATAATGTTTCTCAGCTGGGAACTACATGTGATAGCCTACCAGTTTCTTTAATAGAGTACAGTAGTACTGTAGAAGAATTTTATGAATTTTTCATGGATTTTAAATTTTTAATGGATTTAATGGATTTAAGCCCCCTTTGAAACTCCGTGAAATAGCGAATTTGCGAAAGATGAACCGTGAAGTAGCAAGGGATTACTGTAAATTCAATAATAATAATTAAAACTACAACTAAAAACCCATTATCTTAAAAACAATCTTAAAAACAAATCTCAGCCAAGGATGTTCTCGCCATAGCCTGCTGCATGCTTTCACTCAACAATTTTTACACTGCTCAAAATAAATAAAGGGAACACTTAAACAACACAATATAACTCCAAGTAAATCAAACTTCTGTGAAATCAAACTGTCCACTGATTGTCAAGCAACACTGATTGACAATCAATTTCACATGCTGTTGTGCGCATTCCACTTTGTACAGAACAAAGTATTCAATGAGAATATTTCATTCATTCAGATCTAGGATGTGTTATTTGAGTGTTCCCTTTATTTTTTTGAGCAGTATATTTCGAGATGTGCTGCCTGTAGATACTAGAAATACCTAGTAAGTATTTAAGAGTGCAATGGTTACAGTGCAGCACTACAGGCTACTTTGCCTAACTGCTAGTTGTAGTTCAGCAGTTCAGATCTCACTACTGGCTCAAGGTTGGTTCAGCCTTCCATCCTTCCGAGGTGGGTAAAATGAGGACCCCAGATTGTTGGGGGCAATATTATGCTGGCTCTGTAAACCACTTAGAGAGGGCTGTAAAAGCACTGTGAAGCAGTATATAAGTCTTAACTGCTGTTGCTAAATGCCCTTGTGGCAATGCGCCTTAAATGAGCCTGATTAACAACAACAACAAAAAGTAGCAAGCTTGAAGAACAATGTCCTCAGGGTTCCAGGGCTGCTG